>NC_136811.1:40135933-40163433 GCF_951216825.1 Electrona antarctica
GTCATGAAACTCATTATCAAAACAAAGCACTTAAACACACAGCATTTAGTAAACCCATAATAATATTAATTAGTAATGGTCTTTTTTTTCTTCTCTGTATTAAAATTGTATTAAAAGTCCTTAAATTGTCACGTCACTGTCATCTGGTGACCCTCCACAAAATCATGTGATTTGATTTGATCGAAAAATGTTTGATCAACGGCAAACATAAGCTTATAGATCAGCTATTTTCACCATACGTATGACAAAGTATCAAACAGGGCATAAGTTTCTTAATTGTGTCTCTGCGTTCCAGTCGGTGGAAGTGCATGGCAACATGGTGGTGAGCAGTGTGACCCTGGACGCCTCAGCCGACGTGATGAAGAGCGGCGTGATCTGCGAGACGACAAACGAACACGGGAAAGACAGCAAGACATTCGCTGTCACCCTTAAACAAGGTAGGTCTGAGACAATCCTGGTACTGTCAGTACTGCCTCCCCCTGGCCAGCCGGGGCGCCTGATGGAGGGGAAAGGAACTCGTTGGAATAACTTGTTCCATCCACGTGCTACGTCCAACGGGGGAAACTCCCCCCTGTCAGGTGAAAAGAAGCGGCTTGGAGTCCTCATGCATTGAAGGAAACATGAGGCCAGTCCATTGCGCTCCTCAGGTTGGCAGAGGGAGTGTAGCGCCCAGGTTACATTAGACAATTGACACTGGGTGAAAAAAATGGGTTACAAAAATGAATAAATATTTATATATAAAAAAAAGCTAGGTCTGAGACAAACGGGGTGGGGATGATGACGCTGATGAATGGTGAACATAATCTCTCCTCTGAGGTTCTGAGGGTCATTGATGTTCAATGTCATTGTTTATAAGTGTTGCTTTTTTGTCTTTAATGTTATATAAATAATTATAAGCCTGCAGCTCGCAAAGTTAGCATGTCAGCATGTTAGTATGTTAGCATGTTACCACGCATGTTAGCATGCATGTTAGCATGTTAGAATGTTATAGCATGTCAGCATGTTAGCATGTCAGCATATTAGTATGCTAGGGTTAGTAGTTCTTTAAAAGCTTGGATTTTTGTATTTGACCACTCAAATGGCGACATTTGTGACCACGCATGTCTGTGTGTGTGCGTGGCACTGCATGTCAGCATGCATGTTAGCATTTTAGCACGTTAGCATGCATGTTAGCATGCATGTTAGAGTTACCATGTGGGGTCCCTGGGGGGTCCCCGGAACATCCAGACCCCCAGGAATGTGCCCAGGGGGCCGGCCCGGTTCCTGCGAGCCGCCCTGCATCCGAAACAGTCGAGAAATGACAGAGTTACGTTTCCTCGTTTCTCCCCATTTGACTTTCAAGTGACTCTGCATGTATTTATTAAGGGCAGAAGAAGAATTTTCATAAAACTGCAATTTTCATTGGCTCATAAAAGCTTAATTTTTAAACATAAGAACAAAAATGAGAAACCAGTTTTTAGATATTGGTCCAAAGTAAACGTGTAGCAAGTTTTGTGCATTTTCATCATAGATCCCAGGAGGAGATTGATTTGAACTGTTTTTCATATAATTCAAAATTGTGGGAGAACTAAAGGTCAGAGGTCAAAAGTCAGTACACAAAAGTTCGGCATGAGGAGACGCATATGCGTATTGAAGTTATAGCGCCACCCTTTGGCCAATGGGCGTGGGCTTCGCGTCTTCACCGTTTGGCATAGCTCTCTCTACCATATTGATGTTTAGCGGAAACCGACTGTACTGTTAAGCCAGAACTGCTATTTTTGGTGGAAGAAGAAGAGGAAGAAAAAAACAGACAAATACAATAAGGGACCAAGAAGTCCCTTCATTCTTGACCCCTTAATAATAATAATAATAATAATAATAATAATAATAATAATAATAATACAATGATTGATTAACACCCAGCAATGCGGTTATAGTTAGGTAATCATCAGCCTCCGCATCATATGGTATTTGTGGATATAACCGCGCAGCTCGCACACCAACCGAGACAAGTTTCTACACTCTGTAGGAACTTGTCCTGAGTGTGAGGAGGAATGTTCCAGATGGTCTGCTTCATTCTTTGAGTCATTCTTTCTTTCTTCTTGCTTTCTTGTTGTTCTTTCTCTTACCAGTAATGTAAATTGTAACCTAATGTTTTTTTCTCTCTCTCTCTCTCTCTCTCTCTCTCTCTCTCTCTCTCTCTCTCTCTCTCTCTCTCTCTCTCTCTCTCTCTCTCTCCCTTGGTGCAGTTAAAATTGATTTGAACGACGCAAACAGAGGTAGAACCTTCTCCCTCCTCCTCCTCCTCTCCTCCGTCCTCTCAGGACTCTTTTTTGTACAGAACCTGTGATTTTGCCCCCGCCCCCACCCCGCCCTGACCCCGACACACAATCCCTGCCGCCCCCTGCACACACACACACACACACACACACACACACACACACACACACACACACACACACACACACACACACGCGCACACTCGCACGCACAGCACTGTACTGTAACCTTGTATATTTCCCCCCTCTTGCTACCAAACACTGTGGATATTGTATATTGTTATTGTTCTTCTTCTTGTTTTTCTTCCTCTTCTCCGCGTTTTGCCATCTTTGTATGATGTTCGTCCTATTTTTTGTGGATGCCACTACTACTACAACTTTTTTCTGAGCCCCTTCAGGGGATAATAAAGGATTCTATTCTATATTCTATTACTCCTTCTCTTCTCTTCCTTTCTTCTCTCGGTGTATTGTCTCACTTTCTCCGCCTTCTTCCGTCTGCGCTGCTCGTTTCTCCATCTCGTGTTTCTGCGCTGTCCGTACGCTACCTGTGGTGTGCCCTTAACACCGTTGGTGTGTGTAGCAGACCTGATTCAAATGCTATTAGCAAATATTTACTCCGATCTCCATATTTTAACTTTTTGGTAAATTAACGGCACCCACTTAATCAAACTACAGCGTCACACAAACGTATCAAAAGTATCAGATCCAAAAGCTGGAAACGCATGTTTTGAGCTTGCAGATCTGCAACTTTTGATTCTTTTGAATTTGAATTCGGAAAAGTAACCGTTTTGAAGGTTTCCACCCGACGATATTCATTCGTTTTTCTAGTGTAGTGCCAGATTGTTTCCCGATAGAAACACTACTACTACTACTAATATTAATAATAATAATAATAATAATAATAATAATAATAATAATAATAATAATAATAATAATAATAAAAATGAAGTGAATTCATTACTTAATAAGTATCCAATACCGTGGACTTCCATTTTAAATAAGCTGAACAGTCATTGTTTGTTTTTGTTTTTTTTACCACCGACGGTGACTATTTGCAACTGTTATTTGACTCAGGTCTGTGTAGTAGCGGAGTGCATAGCTGGTTACTGTGTGTGTAGTTTGTGTGTGTTGTGGTGCTGTAAGCGCTGTGTTATGCGCTTTGTTATGCCATGGGACTGAGCAACTTTCTCTCTTTCAAAGTGCTGCTTTCGGAAAACCCTGTGCTTAAAGGTCTGTAATGGCTAACCCTTTTGACTTTGTATGTTGTCTGTCTAACACTGTATGTGTGTACGTGTGTGTGTGTGTGTGTGTGTGTGTGTGTGTGTGTGTGTGTGTGTGTGTGTGTGTGTGTGTGTGTGTGTGTGTGTGTGTGTGTGTGTGTGCACGTGCGCTTGTGCGTGTGTGAATGTGCAGGTGAGTATTCGTATTACTATAGTTGTGACTAGGACCGGATTAAAATTTTACTAACATTATATTTGGTTTCAGCTCAAATGGCCCACATGTCATTTTGAAGCGAAACTCTTTAAAGTTCAAAGTAATGAAGACATTGTAGCCTTTGGAGAGCTTTGATTTGAGCGGAATTACTGCTGTACATGTCAGACACGCACAAATATAGTAATACGACTGTATAAAGTTTAGAGCAGTGGTTCTCAAAGTGGGGTTCAGCTAGGGACCCTCATAGTTCCTTTTTAGGGGGTTCCAAATGGACCCTCACAGGTCTGTAACTCTGAGAGTGTGGGAATGGAACCAAAGGGACCCATATTGGTCCCTTTGGTTCCATGTGTACACTCTCAGGGTTATGGGGTCCTTGGAATTAAAACGTTTGAGAACCACTGGCCTATATAATGATGGATGGATGGATGGATGGATGGAGGTATGGATGGATGGATGGATGGATGGATGGAGGTATGGATGGCTATGTCCTGTGACCTGTGTATGTGGTTGGGCGGGCGGGTTGGTTGGTTGTTTTGCGGGTGATGTTGCCTGGCTTTGCTCAGGTGTGTGCATAGGTCCTCATGGGTCCCATCACATTTCAGCCATTTGCAGTCGAATGTTGTACTAACCCCACATTCCACTTCCTGCCCCTGCCTCCTGTCCTCTCCACCCACCCATCCATCCAATGTCCTCCCCCTGGACCTTACCCAATCCCTCCTACCCCGTGTACCCCACACACCCGCTGATCCACCGATGATTATCACCTCCTGTCCAATTCAATCACACCCCTCACCCCACCCCACCACCCCTTCCAACACTTCCAACTTCTCCCTTTGCCCCTGGTCTTTGAAATGATTCCCCCCCCACGCCCCACCAATCAACCCCCTCCCTCACCCCTCCTTCTGACACCCCCCCACCCCCAACGCTATCCCTGCACCTCCCTTTCCCCCCTCAACCACCTCCCTCTCCGTCCCTCCGTGGCTGGATTATTCCCTCCCTCCTCCACCCCTGTCCTCCATTCCCTCCATCCATCCGTCCGCCCCACCTCTCCTCCTGCTCCACCGTGGCGTTGCTGTACAGCGGGCGTTGCTGGTCAGCATGGCGGCTCCAGTGGGGTGGTGATAGCCGTGGTGGTGTGCGTGCTGCTGCTGCTGCTCCTGGTGGCGCTCATCTACTTCCTCAACAAGAAAGGCAAGCTGCCGTGCAGCAAGAAGGACAAGAAGGACATGTGAGTGGACGGAGGGGCATGAGACTAAGGAAGGGATGGGGCAGGGGTTGGGAGGTTAGAAGGACATGTGAGTGGACGGAGGGGCATGAGACTAAGGAAGGGATGGGGCAGGGGTTGGGAGGTTAGAAGGACATGTGAGTGGACGGAGGGGCATGAGACTAAGGAAGGGATGGGGCAGGGGTTGGGAGGTTAGTGGACGGAGGGGCATGAGACTAAGGAAGGGATGGGGCAGGGGTTGGGAGGTTAGGGACGGAGTGAGTGGACGGAGGGGCATGAGACTAAGGAAGGGATGGGGCAGGGGTTGGGAGGTTAGGGAGTCACAGGGTGGGATTGGGTAGCAATCTTTTTTTCTAACCACCATATTAGCGTACCTTTTCTGGGCATGTCGCAACTTGCAATAGGCGAACGTTCACATAAAATAGCCGATCGACACTCTCACAATGTGCCACAGTTGTTTTTAGATATAGAGGAAAAAGGAGGGGGCCAGGTATAGAGCCCTGGGAGACCTCGGTCAACGAATCATATAGGTACTTCATTGTTCATTGTGTGTATATAGGGTTTAAGTGGTTAACTTAACCCGAGTATGAAGTTGGAACAAAGGGATTGTGAAGATGGATGGGCAGGGCAGGGCAGGGAATGGAAGGCAGGAGAGGGTTGGTAGAGAGGGGGAGGCAGATGGGATCACTATGGAAGGAGAAACGGATGGGTGTGGGTAAGAATAGAGAGGGTGTAGAGGAGGGCTGGAGTGAAAAGGGAAGGGACATTTTATAGAAAACATGAAATCACTTAATTCACACCTTTTTGCACTGCTTTTGTGTAACGGACCGGCTATCTCTCTCTCTCTCTCTCTCTCCCTCCAGGGCAACGGGAGAGGTGAACAACCATGGTGACATCGTGGTGGAGATGAAGACGGAAAACCCTAACGAAGAAGCCGGCCTCCTCAAGAGACCGGCAAATGAACAGGTCAGACTGATCGAGACACACAGACGGACATAGGGTTATGGACAGACAGACACGTGAACAGAACGTGGTCATCAAGTTCGATAAAAGGACAAAGACTTGGTCATCAGTAGGTCGACTAACGGGTCAAGGGTCACAGTGCTGTGTATGGGTCAACATGGCCCGTTAGACCAGGTTGAAGAGTTTCCATGACGTTAAACTGTCAAGCTAGATTAGCTTCTAATGGAGCAACCGTGACACTGGCGAGTTAAGTCGACATGACCGCGCTGTCTCACCCACACAAGTACCTATTAATAGGCTCTTAGAGTAGCAGTGGGGGGTCCGGTGTTTCAGGAAACTGTCCAGTAATCCAGTGGTTCTCTGGATTTTTTCTGGCCGAGAATTGTGGTTCTCCATACATCTGCCCAGTTCGTTGGTACTTTGCGCTCCTGCATCGTTCTTGACTGAGTACATACACCTATGTTAGTGTGGGATGTCCTCCTGATCGATGCCCGTGTGTTGGTTCTCAGAGCACCTTTTTGCTGGCTGGCAGTTCTTGATGTCTTTGGCAGTGTCCTGCTAGTCTCATTCTCATGGCTGATATTTTCTGGCTCACCCTTGATATTCCCTTATACAGAGTCTTGTTAGTAACATGTACACTCTTAAGTACTGCACGCAGAATTCTGGTGTAGCACCCGTCAAGAGACTAAGGGTTGGCTTCAGGGTCCAGCATTCACTATTGCCGTATAGGAGAACAGACTCCACCGTTGCATAGAAGAAGCTGAGTTTGATTACCTTTGATTCAGTAACGATCTTTTCTTTTCTTTCTTTTTTTTGTTGAGGTATTAAAAAGTCTTAAAAGTCCTTAAATTGTCACTTCACTGTCATCAGGAGACCCCCAGAAATCTTGTTGAGGTTGAGAACCACTGCATTAACCCAAACATAAAAAGCTTGATCCCTACACTAGCCAGGATATCCATTAATAGCCATGTATTCCACTGAGTCACAGCAGCTGTTTGTAAGGCATGTCTCATGCTAGTATGAGCAGCTGTGTGACAAAGCCACATTACTTCATTATTATGTCACAACACTATTATTACAATAGACAATTTTCACATGACATTGTTTCAAATCATCTGTATCTGTATGTAAATCATCATTTCAATTTCAAAAGTGAGCCGTACGTAACCGTACTCTAGAGGGCATGCGCATGCATAAAGTGAGTGGCAAATCGAGTGGCAAAGTGAGTTTAACATCGTTTAACGTAATGTAATGCAATCAGATATAGGACCTTTCTGTTTGGATGTATGGGTTTTTAAGTCCTGAAATTAGTTTTTTGCCACTCAGTAGGCATTCCCGCATAACTTCCGGTTATGAGGATGATGTCACATGCATACCCTCTATATCGGGTACTGTCGCACAGATACCATGTATGTCCATATTTTAACTTGGTGTTTTTTTGAGTGGTGCAAACGACTCCAACAACTGGCTTTGTTAGTACCCGTGTGTGTGTTTGTGTACCTGTCCCTCAAAAGAATGAGCATGGTTACTATGGTCACTGACATTACGTCAGACCACAGCTGATCAGTCTATATAAGACCTTGTACCACTCAGTTCACACGGATGTGATTTTTCATACATGAATGCACTTGAATTAACTTCTTTGTGCAAACATGCCCAATCTACAAGCTCACAGTTGTAAGCTTGTAGAAAAAATACTTAAAAGTGAAAATGGTTAAGTGTTTCTGTGGGGTTTATTGGATTGTATTGATCCAATAAAACGTATTAACAAGAGCTTGTGGCTAAATAATAATTACATTGGACCCACTGGAAGCTTTTCCATTTCCTGGAAACTAACAGTTTTGGACATGCAAGGTTTCTACCCGACAGCGCCAATATTATGTGAACACTCTTGCTCTCAGAAGTGTCAGACATCAGCGGTGTGAATATAACCAGTAAGAGATCACGATTATCGCCCCATACAGGCAACCACTATTGTGAAAACGACAAAACTTTAATATCATACTTAACGTTCTCCTCTCTCAATCTGTCCAACAGTGATGATGACACCAGAGGAGGATTGTGAACGACAGAGGGATGAAGGGAAGGAGGACAACAGTCTTAAATGACTGCAGGGCTTATTTTTATTTTATTTTTTTGTTTTGGTGTTATGGGGGGTCGGGACTGGGGGAGATGATGGATGGAGTGTAATGGATGCATAAGTATTTTGAGTAATGTGGAGTTATTATGGGAAAAGGGGTTTACGTTGGGACGTGGTATGTATGTATGTATGTACTGTATGTATGTGCTGTATGTATGGGCATTAAGAGTGCTGGTTTTGGAACAGGGAGCGGGCCTGTTGGGTGCAGTTTGGCTTTTCATTTCGCCCTATAAAGTACCTTTGCCCAGATGGGTCAACTGCAGCCACACAGGCTGCCCCGGCTTCCAAATCATGCACGCCCTAAAACCCTTACCCCGTGTTCACACGTGCAGCGACAAGAAACGACAACCATACCAACCGTAGCGACCGGCATGGCAGCTAGAGACTCTGAGCAACACAGGAGACAGTGACAGCAGTTGACCCCAATAGGTCTTCTCATGGTGACAAAACATTGTGGTTCATGTACTGCATATGTTAACCCACATTCAAATAGGGATGAAGGGTTGATTGTGCCATTGCCTGGTTTACTAGTTCTATACATCGGATCTTTATATTGTTACCATGATGATTTAGCAAGACAATTTTAGAAAGTAAAAAAATCAAGTGTGGAAAAACACACACGCAGATATCGTCAGAGTCTCTGGTTAGCTCATAAGAGAAGAGGCTACTGTATTAACACTACATCACAGACCCAGAGCTGTCAGTCAGCCCATAGGCTACATCACAGACCCAGAGCTGTCAGTCAGCCCATAGGCTACATCACAGACCCAGAGCTGTCAGTCAGCCCATAGGCTACATCACAGACCCAGAGCTGTCAGTCAGCCCATAGGCTAAGACCCAGAGCTGTCAGTCAGCCCATAGGCTACATCACAGACCCAGAGCTGTCAGTCAGCCCATAGGCTAAGTGAAAATTGCCACAGGCAACAATTATGCGGCAGTGTCGCTGCACATGTGAACGCATACTAACCACGGGACATAATTGAATCACTGGAGACGGCATCATGTTCATGACATTGTTTGATTCTAACTCCTCAATCCACCAATCGTGTTTCGTCGGTCGACTCCACTGCAGAGTAGCGCTGTACACAGTAAGACGTGGCTGACTTTACAGCCAAGCACAGTGGCAGCCTATCTACCCCAAATGAAACGCATAATGCCATTAAGCCACTGTGCTTCTCTGGAGAATTGTGTTCCTAGTATTTGAATTGAACACGTTTTGTTAGTTCCCTGCAAACAAGTGAAACACTGTAGTGACTGCTCTGCGTTGGAGTCTGCACTTACCCCATTCTCTGCTCTCGTGGCTCTGTTGGAGGTTAAAAACCTATCTCAAATTGGCATGCTGTGTCTACTCAGCTGATTAGCAAGCAGTGATTGTAGTGTGTTGTTCAGTACACCATATTTAATCCCTAAAGGAAATCGTTTTGGCACAATGCTGCTGCAACATCCCAGCTAAGAGAGCAAGCCTCTGTTTGCTTTCGTTGCTCTTTTACCATCTGTGAATGTTTAGTTTGTTCCCATACTGTAAGCCTGTGTAGGCGTTGCCTTAGCAACAGCATTTTTAATAATGTCAATCCTTTCTGGAGCACTCTACCTTTTTTGTAAATCAAACCAAAAAAATACACAAAAGAGGCAAGCTATTTCAGTTGTACAATTTATGTTTTTTTGTTTTGTTTTGTTTTCTGCCATTTCCACTAAGTCTGTAGATTATGGTTAATTATGACGTTTTTTCCTTGTAAATGCTGTATACTCTGTACCCCCGTCTCTCTCTCTCTCCCGCTGTGAGGCAGAATTTACGTGATGTGGAACTCAATGTGTGTGTGATTACTGTGCCGCTAGCCCTGAAAAAAACATTTCCTCACTTCCCCTTTAAACAAAAGCTAAAGCCGCATTTTGGAAAAGATTCAAAAAAAATGAAAACACCTCTCAGACACGGTTCCGCTCAGAGAGCCCCAATTACAGGGCGGCTCTCCCTGGGAAATTGGAGTCATCTTGTGAATTGGACGAGGAACGTTTTCCGGCACTCTTGTTGACAATCTCAAATCACGACCACCTGGTTTGTCTCGTTCCCCACGGTGACGGTGATCACCAAAATGGAGGCTTTCACATTCACCTGTATAGAGCAGCGGTTCCCAACAGGGAAATCTCGAAAGCGTTCTCGCGTTCCACCCATCCGACCGCTTAATCTGACCACTTAGCGCGGCAACGCGGCAGCCACGTTGAGTGGTCCGATGGGTGGGCCGCGGTGCGTTGTCAGAGCATGTTTATTTTAAAAGAGGTGTACGAGAAAAAATACCATGTCATTTTTTTTCCACATTATTTTTTATATTATTATATTGTCATTAAAATTGTAGTGTTTTGCCAGTTATTTGGGGGCCCACTTACAAGCGGTGGGCCCTGGCCCATATACGTTGGGAACCGCTGGTATGGATCAAACCACTGCCACAAGTTTAGCATCAGGTTGATGCATGCAGGACGGAGGGAGGAGATGGGAATTCTTTCTTTTTTGCTTTTGTTTTTGTTGTAATTACCAAATGCATTGAAGAGTTCTTGGGTGTCTAGTTTCAGTAGTGTCCAACATTTAGGTTTGCGTCTTATTCATCTCGCCATCTCCCTGTTTTTATTTTATTTGTATTATATTATAATTATATAATACTGTCAGCAACACAGAAAGATTTGGAGGCGGGTTAGGGTGTCCTTTGACTTGCTTTGAACACTGGAACCAATGGCCTTGATTTGGAAAGAAAAAGGTCGCCTCAAACCACTATCTACTTCCCACAAGGCTCTTTTGTTATTCTGACGTTCGTCTACTGATCTCGCCATAACTTAATGACTGTTTGCAAGCCTGTGACAGAGGGAGGACACAGATAAGTGAACTTTGAACTTGGAGCATCTTTTTGTTTGTTCTATTTGTTTTATATGAAAAAAAAAAAAGATATAAAGTGTTTATTGTTTTTCTGTAATTTTTTTTAAAGGGGGATTCTTGTACTTTTTTTGGAAACTACTGATGTGTCTGTTGTTTTTCCTGGTTTTTTCCACTGGTTCTATGAAAAGAGAGAAATGTCTTTATTTAGGATTCTTGTTTTCGAGATATTCAGAGTGCTTCACTTCTCTCGCTGTATACTGTATATTTTGTGGTACGCTGTTGTGAGCTCTGTGGCGTGTTGATGTACCTTTTGTTTTTCAAATTTGTAGAATTTATAATGACAAAACCCAAGAAAAAACAACCACACCCCCACAATCTCTGCGTTTTTATTTCCTTTTACTCAGCGAATGTGTTTGCTATTACTCACTTAGAACCTGTAGTTTTGCAGACTACCAACAATTACTTAAAACTGGAAGAAGTTGAACTATAGGGCCAGAGCGTAGGGAGGAGTTTCACTCAAAACGGGTTATTCTGGTTGCCATTTTCCTGCCTACCAGTAAGTAGGCTAGTAGGCTATAGTAGTAAGCTGCTAGGCTACATTTTTCAGCCTCACTGTGGAGACATATATACCATTGTAGATATAAAATTAAATAAACACTGTATGGTTTGGGTGTCAGCTGACAAAATAACATAACCTTCAGCAACATTCCCAAACACATGTCTTCTCTGCTCTCTACCTTTCCTCAAACGATCATGACAGTGTAATCAAAATAATAATGGTTATATCACATACAGACAGATTATTTATTTACTGTGGAGAGAACACATGTTTGACTGATCACTCGTCACTCTCGTGGTGTTTTCCCCTCTCCCTGGTTCCATAATGTCCACATGTCTTCTCGTTAAGTAAGATGTAATCATTGAGAACTGTTTTGACGTGAGGGGAGGGGAGGTGGCTATCAGATCAGAACACCCGAACATTTTCTAACGGCAAATAATAATAATACCACCATTGATCACCGTCGCTATGTTAAACCCTCAGGAGAAGTAGTTTGGTAAACTAAAGCTTAATAGAAAGACTAATTCAGGTAGCACAAGAGTGAAGTACCTGCCCACCACCGCACAGGTTTGAATCCACCGCGGTGCAACCCGTCTGACTGACTATACAAACATAATAGAACATATTCACATGGCGGCCATGTTGGCACTTTGCATTGAAAAAGCCGGGTGGCAACGGGGTGGCTATTAGCCCTTCGCTAAGTCCCTCCCCAACCCGTCCTTGTCTAATAGGCACGTTAGCAAGAGAGGGTGCATGGAAAGCTTTCCTTCTCACCCATTGAGATCCATGTTAAATGACGGGATTTCTCCATATAAATTATCGATCGTTTCAGTAGCAGGAGCTTCAAAATGTCTTCACCCAGGCCTGTAGTCGGCTATACACTGGACAAATGTGCATGACATTATTTAAATAAACTAGAAATACGAAATGTTAGAGGGAAAAACAGTAACTGGCTCCTTGTTGGCAAAATGCTTCACGAGAACAATGGTGATCGTTAATTATGTTGATCAAAGCAACAGTAGAACAGACACTTTTTGGTTTCATGGTGTTTCAAGTAGCGATTAATTTATAAGCATAAAATGCTTTTGCACGTGTGCATGCACACATTGCTTGTACACACACTTATGTGATCAATCAAAGTACACACACACACACACACACTTGCATGCTCATACATAGTCATCATTTTTATCTTTACCATCAGCAAGAGCATCATTCTAATTATCATTTCAATAACATTCTCCAGCCAACAAACGCTTTCAGCACTATCATGAAAGGATAACGTGTTTCTAAAAAAGAGCTAATGGGATTATAGGAGCGTTCTGAAAATCCACTGTTCATTCCCATTAAGATGCATAACGACGTACGGAAACGAGGGAACGGGAGCCAGGAAGTGTCTAGCAAAATGACACGGCAGTCCCAAACTCATCCTCTACTGGTAACTGAC
This sequence comes from Electrona antarctica, assembly GCF_951216825.1. Classification (NCBI taxonomy): domain Eukaryota; kingdom Metazoa; phylum Chordata; class Actinopteri; order Myctophiformes; family Myctophidae; genus Electrona; species Electrona antarctica. The sequence goes on from NC_136811.1 coordinate 40,148,823, forward strand.
ACATCAGAGCTGGAGCGCTGCGGGCCCTGTAATAAATCAAAGACAATCAGGATTCCTGGAAGATGACGTCTGAATTGAATCCCACATCACGCTGTATAAATTTCTGAGTCAATCAACATTATGTAAATACCTGCTCGCATTGATGGATCAATTGATTTGTTGTGACAGAACTGAAATAACATGGCGGCGTGTCGTTTCTCAGGCAGAGGATTTTTGGCTTCATTCCAGTGTATAAAAAAAAATACTATAATATTCTATGTGAGCCTACTGAAATTACCCCTGGTGCATAATGTTATCACAAGAGATAAGCATATACCGGTAGTACAACTTCTGTATGTGTTGGTACTTATAACCACCCTATTTTCATCATGTAATTTTTCCCTAAAATGTACTTAAGCCTACATTCAAAAAATATATGATTTCAAAATTAAAGCTCTTAAACTATTGTTACACCACCTTTCTATATTTTAAAACCAATGTTCCTTTTCATAATCATACATAGCTGAGTTTCACTAAAGGCATCAATCAGCAGAGAGGGGGGCAGCTCAGATCAATATGTTCCCAAATGGTAAACAGGATGGTCCTAATCGATATCAGACTCGACCACTGGTCCATTTTCATAGTCTCATATTATTCTCCCGGTTCTAAATCACAGCAGATGACACTTCAATTAAGGAAATGGAATAAAATGTATCTCCAGCCAGGTTAAGTTCCGGAATCTGGAAATTCAACCATCAACCTATTGAGCTATATACAGCTCAGATGTTCAGCTCAGCCTCTACTTCCTTTTTGAGTGGTGCAACCACTCCAAGGAACAGCAATGTCCGTGTTTAACTATGTTTGTGTGTGACTATGTTTGTGTGTGACTATGTAACTATGTTTGTGTGTGACGTTAATGAGCACCAGTACCAATGAGTACCAAAAGTGGTGCTGTTGTGCCAGAAACGGAGAGAGAGAGATAGTGCTGCACTGTTGCCTGCTAATGAGAGAGAGGGGGGGGGGGATTTGCACCACTCAGTTCACACGGGTGTGATTTTTTTACACTTTTAACTTAAACCCTATATTCTCCACTGACTGGGGTCCCCCAGGGGTCCATACTTGGCCCCCTACATTTTTCCCTACCCCAAATCTCTTTTCCGAAAATAGCCGATCGCAGCATGGCACATTGTGAGCTTGTAGGCCTACTATACTGTAGGTTTTTTTTATTTTGCTGAACGTTTGCCTGTAATAACCCCAGATTAGGTTTCTATTTTGGGCATGTCATGTCATAATAGGCAGACCTGTGTCCCCTAGGGTAGGTACCCTCACAAAAACATGCAGTAATCCTGGTCTCTAAACTACCTCCCCCTAGCCACCTGGGGCGCCTGATGGAGGGGAAAGGAACTGGTTGGAATAACGTGTTCCTTCCACGCGCTACGTCCGGCCAGGGAAGCTCCCCCCAGGTTGGCAGAGGAAGTGTAGTGCCCAGGATTACATTATATAATTGACACTGGGTGAAAAAATGGGTTGCAAAATCGTGGGATAAAACTTATATTAAAAAAAACAAAATAGGCAGACTTGATGTGTTAAGGGACCTTGTGCTAACGCTAAGCCAAGGCTAAATGGACTTGTTTACAATACTGTCACTGACCGTCCTGTTGCCACGTGGGAGCATCAGCTGAAGTGTGAAAAACCACGACTATCCTTTACACAGTACTAGACATGTGGCCGTCGGCCACCGGCCTACTTTGGGAACGATGCAACTTGGGAAGCTAATAATACCCGTTGTCATAGCACCTGTTTTAACTATCTGTCTGTGTCCCTTTTGTGTATCTGCCTGTCTGCCTGTGTCTGTGTCTGAGTACAAACTGACTGCGAAAAGTGGACTGTAAGTAATCAAATGGCAGGTGTGGAGTTGCCATGGTAATCAATTGGCTGAGGCAGAGGCTGGGAATTCTACAGGTGAGGGAACTAAGGCTCATTAGGTCCACTGGCAGAGCCTGAGCACGCACGCACGCACGCACGCACGCACACACACACACACACACACACAGGTGTGTCATCTAACTATAATTGCACCACGTCTCTGTCTGTCTGTCTGTCTGTCTGTCTAATAATAATCTTTATTGTCCCGAAGGATAGTTGTCTTCACAGTCTGTTCAAACACCCACATCAAAAACAACACATAGCACATAACACCAAGCCAATACAAAAAGATGAGGTCCCCACCGGATACAGAACCATCCCATCTGTACATTGTATACAGAACCATCCTATCGGCGGGGCAGTTTGTTTAATGCCGCGATGGCTGAGGGGACAAAACTCCTGTAAAACGGACCTTTTTCCATGGAAAGGTTCTCTATCTTTGTCCAGATGGCATGGGGTTAAAGAAGCGGTACAGAGGATGATCAGTGTCTTTTGATATTGAAAGTGCTAACCGTGTAATGGCCTATGTTCATATCAGAAAGTGTGGGTGTAGGGAGTCCGATGATCTTGGAAGCAATACGGGTAATACTGAAAGGTTTGTTACTGTTAGGCACGGACAGTATGGTGTAGAAACATGCGGAACAGTACAACAGAACAGGTTGGATAATGCTTTTGTACAGTAATAACAGAAGATGAGGAGCAACAGATAATGATCTTAACTTACGAATTACATGGAGTCTTTGCTGAAAACGTGACTGGATAGATGTGTTGATCAAACCTAAGTTTATTGTCCAGGGTGAGTCCAACTTCCAAGATATGTGAAATTGTCAACCTGTTCTACTGTTTTACCATTAATGAGTGGGTTAAGTCCAGTGTGGGTTGTTTCAATGACCAGTTCTTTAGTTTTGTCCACATTCAACTCTAGATATATTGTCAGTGGGTGAAGGGCTAATTTGGCTCATTTGTGTATTGTCTGTCTGTCTGTCTGTCTGTCTGTCTGTCTGTCTGTCTGTCTGTCTGTCTGTCTGTCTGTCTGTCTGTCTGTCTGTCTGTCTGTCTGTCTGTCTGTCTGTCTGTCTGTCTGTCTGTCTGTCTGTCTGTCTGCGTGTGTGTGTGCGTGCGTGCGTCCGTGCGTTTGTGTGTGTGGTGTACAACCCTTTAGGCTTATGTAACAGCATGCACCACTGATAGATATTTTGGGCCGGCTAACATAAATCTACGCTGGCTGTCCGCCGGTCGGCCTATCAGCACTGTTGTCCTCACACACACACACACACACACACACACACACACACACACACACACACACACACACACACACACACACACACACACACACACACACACACACACACACACACACACACACACACATCCCTCCATGCCGCTAGTGCCCCATTAGGAAATTAAAAGTCTCCCATCGACGTGACCTGGGAATGGCTGGATCAGTGCTCAGAATATAAAGAGGGTGAAGAGGAGACAGGGAATAAGTATGGGGGAGGGGGTGAGAGGAGAAATGTGTACATGCGTGCATGCATGTGGCTGTGGGGGTCAGTATTATGGTCAGTATCTGATACTGACCGTGATACTGTCTATTTAGAAACCTTGCACCTTTAGCATCCTATACTGTTAAAGGTGTGTGTGTGTGTGTGTGTGTGTGTGTGTGTGTGTGTGTGTGTGTGTGTGTGTGTGTGTGTGTGTGTGTGTGTGTGTGTGTGTGTGTGTGTGTGTGTGTGCGTGCGTGTGTGTGTGTGTGTGAACTTTATAAATGGCAAAATCGACCATCTCTCAGAGCAACACACCAGCAAGAAGCACCATTTAACATGGAAAACATGCATCAAAGAGCTGTCAGGCAAGAATTCAAACTCCACCATCCGAATCAAGGGAGGGTCAGCCAAAAAGCGTATGGAAAACTGGTCTAACCATTTAAAAAATCTTCTTGGTAAGGAGGCCAAACTTCCAGAAGACTGCACTCTTCTGAGTGTACAGGTTTCAGAGACGCTGATACATCCCCATTTACCATCAATGAAGTTATAGCAGCCACCAAACAATTGAAGTCATCTAAAGCCTTTGGTCCGGATAATATTCCAGCATTGATCTGGAAAAATAAGCAATTCCAATATCTATTGCTCAATCTCTGCAATCATACCTTCAACACATTCAAGGCACCGACTATATGGCATACAAACCAGATCACCCCAACACCTGAGAAAGGAGACCTCTCATTAGCCAATAATTATAGAGGAATTTCCTTAATGCCAATTGCTGCAAAACTTTACAACAAACTCATCCTTAATCGTCTTATCCCCTTCGTTGAGCCTCTACTCCGAAACAATCAAAACGGATTTAGACGTGGTAGATCCACTTTGAGTCAAATCCTATGCTCACGTAGGGTTATTGAGGAATCACAGCTCTGCAACATCGATCTCGCACTAGTCTTTGTTGATTTCTCAAAGGCTTTTGATTCAGTGGACAGAGCCAAAATGTTTGAAATTCTTAAATGATATGGTATCCCCGACAAAATGATCAATGCCATAAAATTTCTATGTACAAATACCTCAGCGATCATCCTTACCCCTGACGGAGAAACACCATCATTCCCCATCCTTGCTGGCATTCTCCAAGGCGACACACTTGCTCCGTTTCTATTTATTATTGTTGTTGATTATGTTCTTCGTATGTCAGTTGATACTATCAATGATAAGGGCTACCAACTAAACCCTATAGGAGAAGCTCTCGTCATCCTGCTAAATACCTAACCGACACTGACTTCGCTGATGACATCGCGCTTATCAGTCAATCATTGGAATACGCTCAGGCTCTCCTTCAGTCTCTTGAGCAGGCCTCCAACTGTGTTGGTCTTTATCTCAACGAGACGAAAACTGAATACGTAAATATATGCAAATCCAACAATAACCACATTATAAAAACACTTAACAACACTCCTCTGAAACAGGTTGATGACTACAAGTATTTGGGTTCATATCTTCTTCCCAAAAGGACTTTCAAACTAGGAAGGGTATGGCCTGGTCAGCCTGCAATGACATGCATAAGATCTGGTCATCCCAGCTTAGTAAGATGTTAAAAGTAAAAATATTTAGGACGACCGTTGAGCCGATTCTACTCTATGGCTCATGGACACTTTCAGAGAAACGGTTGGATGGCACTTACACCCGCCTTCTAATGAGAGCGCAAAATCTGTCTTGGATGAGCCACCCATCGACTAATCTAATATACGGCAACCTTTCTTCACTAATCCGATCCAGAAGAACACAGTTTACCGGCCACTGCTACAGAGCTGACAATGAGGTTATATCTCCACTTCTTCTCTGGAGTCCTGCCTCAAAGTAGACCAGAGGTAGAAAACTGTCGTTCCCTGATGTCATCGCTAGGGACACAGGCATCAGTAAGCAGGAACTGGGGATGGCAATGAAGGACCGGGAAGTCTGGCGTGTTATTGTGAAATCCACGATCTCGACCGCGGTCGAAAAATGATGATGATGTCTGTGTGCACGTGTGTGTGTGTGTGGGTGTGTGTGTGCGTGCGTGCGTGCGTGTGTGCGTGCGTGCGTGCGTGCGTGCGTGCGTGCGTGCGTGTGTGGGTGTGTGCGTGCGTGCGTGCGTGCGTTCATTCGTGCATGCGCAAGCGTGTGTGTGTGCTCAAGCGTGTGTGTGTGCATGCGTGCGCACGTGTGTTTGTGTGACCTACCTACCCTTTGCTTTACACTCTCTCCTTCAGTGCTGCCAGCCATGAGTGGGTTATTGTGTTTCCCTTCCTCTTAGTTCTATTTGCGTTATTACTCGGGGACTGTTGGGCTACTGTGGCACTAACCTGATTTGACCATTACTACATTATAGAGTCAGCCTATACTGAAGAATGACAGCAACTGTCTCTCCTCTGCTCAACCCAGCTCTGATGGCCTCTCAGTAAACTGCTGGACAGGGGTCAGCTCAGCAACACACATACTCACATGCACGCATGCACGCACACACACACACACACACACACACACACACACACACACACACACACACACACACACACACACACACACACACACAGTAGGTGTGGCGCTATAGAGATGGAGCCCTGCTCAATGAGGCCCTAGCGACACAGTCACGCTGACAATGTGTACTCCATCATGCTGCTAATCACAAAACAAACGCATGTGAGGAGTGCACATGCACACACGCACAGTGTGCACAGTCGTAAACACACACGCACGCACGCACGCACGCACACACACACACACACACACATACACACACACACACACACACACATACACACACACACACACACACACACACACACACACACACACACACACACACAGTCACACACACAGTCACACACACACACAATCCGCAGAGCAATAGACGGTGGGATAAAAGATGGCTGCATGTGGATAGAAATTTGATAGAAGATGAGTCAGGAAATAATGGATGGGCATTTTTTTTAACAACAACCAAAAAAAGGGGGAGGGGAGATGGAACTGATATGAATATAGTGCACATTTTCTTCATTTCGTCAGAACATTTTCATTAACGCTGCATTCAAATATGTCTGGTTTCTGAATTGTGTGTAGCACATTGTTTATTGGGACAATTATGGAAGACTGGCTAGATTTGTGTTGAATGGGGATTGTACAGGCGGAAGCATGTCTGGACACTGTCACATAGAAAATATGTACATTAGAATACAATTAGAGTACAATTAGAAATGTATTTCCTGTCCTGGTATGAGAAAGAAAATGAAACATAACGAGTAATAACAGGGAATATATTGGTTAAAATATGGTTGAGTATTTAAACCCAAAATGTAGTGTACGGAAATAATGTGTTTATCTTGTCAAGATAATGTGTTATCTTGACAAGGTTTGCCCATAGGGGGAGCCGTGAGGGAAAAGAATGTTGAGCAATAGGTCCAGGAAGTGAGGTACCAGGAACATCTATAAAAGTGTACAGGAAGTGAGGTGGCCAGGGGTTCCATTTTAGGTATGAAAAACGTTTGGTGGTGGTTTGTCAAAGATACTCTTTAAAGGCCAATACTAAACCATAGGGGTGCATATACTTAGTTTAGACTAGTCATTGGTTAGACATGGGTTAAGGTTAGGTTTAGGTGTGCTCCCCCGGGGAGGCATACTATGGTCCGACAGAGCATTGGTTCGACATACGTCCGCACCTCGGACTAGCGCCTGCTCCCGTGCTTGCGGTTATGGTTAGGTTAGGGTTTGAGGTGGGTTGTCGTGTTTCGGACCAATGACTAGTCGGACCAAACACATGCACCCCTGCCCCGTGGGAGGTTAGGTTTAGGGTGAGGGTTTGAGATAGGTTGTAGTTGTAGGACTAATGACTGGTATTGATAAACCACAGAGTATAGTGGGGCTGGAAAACCTTGAGATCTGAAGAAAAATAGTTAGGTCAAGGAACATTTCTGAGGATTATAGCTCAGCTATAGGGGAACCTGCTGTGGCCTCCTGACTTGAAGGTTGGGTGAGTAATATAAAAGTAATTTTAAAGCAATGCATTGCATTGCCTTTAATATTTGATGACTTTATGGATTACTTAATTTTTGGAAAATAGAAGATCGATTACTTTTGAGATAACTTTTTTGATACTTGACTCATTGGAGACATTGAAAGGAACTTTGCGTTGCTTTCTCGATTGTTCAATTGAATTGAATTATTATTTTGGTTGATCAAGTTTAAGTCAGATAAAAAAACCATTGCAATTTAACTTCAAAAGCAACACTTTTGTGTTTTTCTTTTGGTCTGCAATACAGTTTGGTCACAGTATGAAGAATTACTGACGCAGGTACAGGACCTTTATTTCTTTAATATAACTCAGACATACAATTTTATGGTTCTGATTGCCACTGAAGGGGGAGGGGGCGATATTGGATAGGGGCACTGGCCCAAAGAAGTTTGAAAAACACTGCTCTAGTCTAGACGAAGACTAAGATGCTCTAGGGAGGAGCGGAGGACATCCCTTTTTCCTTCTACACCAAACCTCTTCGCCAAAAATAGCAGATCTACAAGCTTGTGGATATGCTATTTTGGGTAAATGTGCTCCCCAGAATAATGGATGCTGACATTCAAAAGGTAAAAAACTAAACAAAGAGGTCTTGTTGAGACGTGATAAATCACTGCAGGCCCTCAACTGTGAACGGAGGCTAATCGTGTGATTGCTTGGGTGAGTCGATGGAGGGAGGATAGGAAGGAGGATAGGAAGGAAGGGAAGATGAAGAGAGGGAGGCAAGGCTGTGTGGTGGAGGGAGACGTAGGCACAGATAAAGAATGAAAGCGCGTTTGTGTGATTAAATGTGTTTATCCACTTGATTCCTCTGGTTTAATTTCCTGTGCTGCTGGCTGAACAGGTTGTGTGTGTGTGCGTGTGTGTGTGTGTGTGTGTGTGTGTGTGTGTGTGTGTGTGTGTGTGTGTGTGTGTGTGTGTGTGTGTGTGTGTGTGTGTGTGTGTGTGAGTGACCAATGACAAAAAACTCCCATATCTGCTGGGAGAAGTACAACAATGTGCAAACACAACAGCAAGAGTTGCTGTGATAGGAGAAGGATATCAAACGGAACACAACCACCCTAAAGACTAATCATTGTGTATATTCCTGCACAGAAATTGATCTATTGAAGATTCTGACTTTCAAATGTACATAATTTTTGTTTTGATTGTATTGCTGTATTGTTGTATTGTGCTTTCTGCTTTGGCAATGTAAACGTATGTTTTCTCATGCCAATAAAGCCCTTTGAATTGAATTGTGTGTGTGTGTGTGTGTGTGTGTGTGTGTGTGTGTGTGTGTGTGTGTGTGTGTGTGTGTGTGTGTGTGTGTGTGTGTGTGTGTTCTTACACACACACCACCTGTGGCTGTATTTGCTTATTATGGCACAGCTGGATACATTTGAATAGTAATTGCTTGTTTGGTGCTTAGTTTTAACCTCGCGTCACCAGGCTTTCCACCTCGGAGGAAAGCCAGCCATGGTAAAATAAAAATCACACCCATGTGAAGTGATGGGCGCTAATATATTAAAGTCTAACTCATGTTGATTAGGTGATGTAATGGTGATGCAAAACAAACGGTGCCAACACAAACATTAAACGCCATTAACAATAAAGAGACAATATGACGTAATGAGGCACATTATGACGTAAATCTTCCCTTCATTGTCAATGGCGTTTACAAAACAAACCTGTGTATAGGAGGGGCTAAACAAACAAACAAGCGTTGTTTTGTTTTGGTCCAGTAAAGCCAGTCCTACTTTACGGTGCAGAGACATGGAGGGTAACAGTGTCTCTACGGTGCAGAGACATGGAGGGTAACAGTGTCTCTACGGTGCAGAGACATGGAGGGTAACCGTGTCTCTACGGTGCAGAGACATGGAGGGTAACAGTGTCTCTACGTTGCAGAGACATGGAGGGTAACAGTGTCTCTACGGTGCAGAGACATGGAGGGTAACAGTGTCTCTACGGTGCAGAGACATGGAGGGTAACAGAGAACACCACAAACCAGATCCAGTCATTCATCAACACCTGTCTGCGACGAATCCTCCAGATCCGCTGGCCTAACACCATTAGCAACAAAGAGCTGTGGCAACGCACCAACCAAAAACCTGCAGAGGAAGAGATCCTCAAAAGGCGTTGGAGATGGATAGGCCATACTCTCCGTAAACCAGCCTCAAACACCACAAGGCAGTCCCTCAAGTGGAACCCCCAAGGGAAAAGAAAGAGAGGTCGGCCACGAAACACCTGGCACATGCAGAGACCTGGAGGCAGATGCAAAGAATATGGGCCACACTTGGGGACAGCTGGAAGTGTTGGCTCAGGATGGAGATGCTTGGAGAACTCTGTCCAACCCTGTTTGTTTTTAGTCTCGCCAATCGCTACGAGTTGGAATAAAATATGGATATACCAAACGAACTATTCCAAGACGTACCTGAAACGTGTCAGATACGCTGCATCAAGGCTTTTATTGGGAAGGCCCTAAAATTACGATGCCCTTCATCACAGGGATTTTTGGGTACTTCTGATTCCGGTTTGTTGGTTTCCTGCCTGATGACTACAAATCAGTGACTACAACATGATGTTTACCGTCGCGCTCCCGACCGCATCATAAACCAACATGATGTTTACCGTCGCGCTCCCGACCGCATCATAAACCAACATGATGTTTACCGTCGCGCTCCCGACCGCATCATAAACCCACTGAGCGCTCCCGACCGCATCGACCGCATCATAAACCCACTGAGCATGTTTTAGGCTATTGGACGTCTAAAACACGTCTAAATGACCGTCTCAAAATGGGTTATAATTAGGCAGATTAGACGTTGAACAATGTTGTTTCAACAGATATATATATAGACTGTCTATATAGACGTTTAAAAAACGGCTAATCAACGTCTAAGCTAGACCGCTAAAAAAACGTTCATTTTTAGACCAGTTATAACCCATTTTAGACGGACATCTAATAGCCAAAGATTGCTCAGTGGGAATGCTTCCCAGGCTAGCTTAGTTTAGGTCCTGTGTGTGTGTGTGTGTGTGTGTGTGTGCGTGTGTGCGTGTGTGTGTGTGTGTGTGTGTGTGTGCGTGTGTGCGTGTGTGCGTGTGTGCGTGCGTGCGTGCGTGCGTGCGTGCGTGCGTGCGTGCGTGCGTGCGCGTCATGTTACTAGGAGAAAGAGGGAGCGCGACTCCATGCACATTCTGCCTCCTCCCTCCTCCATTAAGGGAATGAGGTGATAAGTAAATCAACTCCCCCCAGGGTGAAGGGTCATTCTGTATCAGGGTGGTCAACGCTTGCTTTGGCGTTAGATTTACTGTTCTCTTGACGAGCTGAAGCCTGCTGCTGCATTCTGTTAACAGAATGAACAGCAAGAATGTGCAGCGATACAACCATGTAAATATTGGCAGGGTTTGAATTGTAAGGAGGTGGGGCATTGTGGGGGAATCCATGCCTCTGGTTTTGATATTAATCTTTATCACCCGTGACGATAGCGTTTTATCTTGCCTCTGGTCACACTGTATTAAATATAAGCATTTCCTTTTGGGACTGTTTTGATAATAATATCTCAATTTAACAATTGAATTAAAAATATGTTCACCACATTAACCCTGTCATCCCTACTTGCGGTAGGCTAAATGTTCAGAATTATTCCGATTTTTTGAGAATAGAGAGTATGCGCATGCTTAAAGTGAATGGCACATCGAGTGGCAAATCGAGTGGCAAAGCAACAGGCAAAGTGAGTTTAACATCGTTTAATGTTGTTTAATGCAATCAGATATGACTTTTCTGTGTGGATGTATGGGCAGTCAAGGCCAGAAAGTAGTTTTTTGCCACTCAGTAGGCGTTCCTGCATAACTTCCTGGTTTGATGATGATGATGTCACGCGCATACCCTCTATACATCAAACACTGTCAAAATATTTCAATTTATTTTTACAGTTAATTTTACAGTTAATTCATTTAGGGTGTTCTGGCTATTTGGGAATACTTACAATAATAACTCTCACAACTGTAATATATATAAAAAGACAAGCTAGATGACCGTGTATATACTAATTTTATATTAGAGGCTAAGTGATTTTGAATGAAATGTTTGATAACCACAGCTGTTTCTTTTAATGATCACTGCATTTAATGACAGATATTAAAAGTGTGTGATTCAAGCGGTCAGGGCGCCTGTTCAGGGGAGGGAGGAGGTGGGGGGGATAGCGTGTACCTCCACATGCGTTACGCCCCCCTAGTGAGACCTTTCACTGTCGGGTGTAAAGAAGATGTTGGCTTGATGGCCCGGGTATCGGAGGAGACCCAAGGCTTTCTTCACCCTCCCAATGACTGATTGTGGGGGTTAGCAGAGATGGAGTACTTGTAGAGAGGCTGGGGAATTGGGAATTGGCTATACTAAATTGGGACTTGAAGGGGAGAAAATGTTTTTCTTTTGTCTTGAAGGGGCATGTTTTGCACAATAACAGTCTTTTCATTATGTCTGCCCACGATATCTGTGATTCATACAGTAGGCTACGTTTGTTCACTGATACTAAAATCTGATTTTTTTCTATGAACCTGTGACTTGACACCCATACTGTTATAAAACGAAAAGAAAAAAAGATTTTGAAAAGAAAAGAAAAGTGTGTGATTTGTGTGGACAACCTCATGTTGTGCATCCCCAGCCCTTTCAGCCGTTCGTCGCATTCAGCATTTATCTCGTGGAAGCACTCTAAGTGAAGCCCAAGTCACTTCAAACCAACATCTTTCCCTCGTATAGCAAAATGATTTGTGCTTAATGCAAGTCCTATTCACAAACCTTCTGTTCTTTGAAGCATCGCATATTGGAAACCAGGCGGTTTGGTTGGATATACATGTTTTCTTTTCTTTACTTTTACATGAGGCTTGTGAAAAGGTACAAGAATTGACTTCAAATGACCTCAAAAACAAAAGCCCTGACACAGTACTGATGACTGACATACTGTATACTGACAGAAAGATGCTGTTAGCAATATGAGTAAATGTGTATAAGCTGTAAGAAATCGTGTGAGATAGAGAGAAAGGGAGGTGGGTATGCAACAAACACACACACACACACACACACACACACACACACACACACACACACACACACACACACACACACACACACACACACGAGATAGAATATATAGAAGAAGCAAGTACTGCCAAAGGCAACAAAAGCCACCTGGGGTTCGCTCTGTGCAGACTAAATAGAACGAAATGAGAAATACTGAGGGGCAAAGTGAGAGAGAGAGAGAGAGAGAGAGAGAGAGAGAGAGAGAGAGAGAGAGAGAGAGAGAGAGAGAGAGAGAGAGAGAGAGCGCGTGCGTGTGTAGGTAGAGTGGGAGGGTCAGGAAGGAGAGGGAGAACCTAGAGAAAATGTGACAATCGGAAGAAGAGATGGAGTGACAGAGAGAATGAAGAAGAGAGACGTAGCAGAGAAATGTGGAGGAAACAATGGGATGAGTGTGAGAGAGAGCAAGAGAGAGAGATAGGGATACAGATAGAGAGAAAAGAGAGAGTAAGTAAGTAAAATGTATTTATGAAGCACCTTTTTAAACAATGTTACAAAGCGCTGTACATTGGACACAATATAAACAATATAAGCACTCAAGGATTAAAACAAAACATAGACCTGTATAAGAGAATCAGGTGACAACGTGGGGGAAATGTTTACGAAACAATTTTTTTTTTTAACCTGTGGGATAGAGAGAGAGAGAGAGGGGGGGGGGGGGGGGGCTGGAGGGGTTGAGGAGCAGCTGTTGAATGTTCCTCCACTGAGAACTTCTGTACATGTCTGCAGGCTACTGTTCACTGACAGTATATTACTGTGTCAGGGGATAGAACACACACACACACACACACTGTACACACACTGTACACACACACACACACACACACACACACACACACACACACACACACACACACACACACACACACACACACACACACACAAACAAATACATACACGTGCGCGTGTACAGACAATCACACCGACAGACATATTCAACGACAATCGGACAAACGTATATAGGCTACAGTACACAAGAACACATGCCTATATCACAATATAGGCCTTACACTTCCTCACATGATACAAAGAGGCCTATATTCTATATGTACACATATCATATCATGTTATGGTGGATTTGGAAAATTTGGGAATCTGCAAAATCTTACAGCAAACAATTTTTGCTTTAACTTTTGCCATGGTTGGAAATTAGTATCTTAGCAGGTCACAATTAATGTTGCTGCTCGCACACTTGGTCATGGTGGGCACAACTTATTTTGCTATTCTGAAACCATCCACAGTTAGCCAACTCGCACAGCACGCTCGTGAGGCTATTGGCCGCTCGCTGCAGGCATGGCTGGCACGGGCGTGCCTCGCTGTTTGTTGTGCAGTGACGTAAAAGCATGCATGTAATGTAAACAAACACACGCACACACACACGCGTGCACACGCATGCACATGCAGTGCACAAACTCACATGAACACTTTTTCTCTTCTCTGCCACATGTCTCTTCTCTCTGCCTCTTGTCAGCCAACATCTGCACACAAACGCGCACGCACGCACGCGCGCACGCACGCACGCACGCACGCACGCACGCACGCACCCACGCACGCACGCACGCACGCACACACACACACACACACACACACACACTCCCTGGCGTGTTGTAACACTAATAGCAGTGACAATAATGAGAGAGACTTAGGGCATCCCCTGTGCACACCTGGTAATGACTCCCATAATGCTCCACTGCCTTACTAATGGAGCCTCACCATTATACAGTTCTCCTCCCCCCCCCCCCCCCCCCCCCCCCCCCTTATCTGCTCCCTCGTTCCCTCTCCTCTCCTCACCGTTCCTTTCACCAACGTGAAGAAAGAACTGATAGATGGATTCTTTGTGTTGATATAACCATTCGAAGTGCATGCTTCAGTCTGTACTCTGAAATGGTTAGGTTATAGTGCCCTCTTTTTTAGCAATTTCCTGCTGGGGGGCCACAACAATGCTGGAGACACAGAGAGGCTATAAGGCTCATGAAGACGACTGGGTGGAGCTGGCGAAAGTGGGAACAGCGAGGAAGCAGGATTCTATCTATCTATCTCTATCTATCTATCTATCTATCTATCTATCTATCTATCTATCTATCTATCTATCTATCTATCTATCTATCTATCTATCTA